>NW_027191778.1:0-2229 GCF_011745625.1 Cladosporium halotolerans
CCACTACCAACCACTTACAGATCAAGTCGAACCAGCACCAGCCAGCACCAACCAAACCAGCACCGCACCAATAAGAACCGACCCAACAACATCACTGTAACTCACCACAGATCCTGAGCTTCTTTTCTCCCGACAGCGACTGATGTTTATGACCTTGCTACCCTTATATCCCAGCAATGGCTTTGGCTGCTGCTGCCTGGATATAGCCGAATCCTGCTCACAACGCTAGAGATCTAGGGCTGCTTCTGGCTAGTGCTTCTATGTACGGACTACCAGAAGCGTTCTATAAGACATCGGCATCGCTTGTACTAGGCCATAGAGGCACTTACAATTTGCTTGGGGATGCATTAGATATCGTGGAATGTCTGAGATGGGAGATCATTCGTAAGTCAACATTCGCGAGGTGTGACGCTCGCGAGCTAAAGGTGCGACTAGTACAATTGAAGGAGAAGCGCAAAGCCTTTCGTGTCCAGATCGACAAAGAGGTACAAACTCTGAAAGCGGTGTCTTGCTATTGGAATTGTGAATGGTGCGCTCAACAGAAAAAAAGGGATCTGAATTTCTGCAAGAATTTGACACCTTATCTCCGGGCCTTTAAAGATACTCTCGGAGGTAATATCAAAAGCGACCTGCTCAGCCGTAGTGGATGCGAGTATACCTTCTTGAATGCCAGAGTGCACGCTGGCATCGGGGATTGGACACAAACATGCGTAAACTCAGCTTGGAGAGAATCATGGAGACAAGTGGCATATCTTGGAATGGTTAGAACTTAGTTCGGAAGATCACGATATCAGGGAATCTTGACGATATTGTAAGCCTACATCTGCCCTGCTATCTGGTCTGCATAACACCAACTCGCATTTCCCTGGCTGAAGCCTGTCAGGTCTCAACAATGGTACTGAAGCGTAATAATGACTAACACGCATCTTAGGCTGGAAATGTCGTCGTCGCATTCAGAATACCACTCTTCATTGCGAGCTTGCCACCTGGAAGTGCCTCTGCGCCTTGCATTAAGGATGCTACTCACGTCAGTTCGACCGGACATGCTGGGTACCGTTGCTACGACAAGCTTCAATAGATTATTTTTAGCGATGTAGGAAGACCGTGGATCTGGTCAGACAGGAATATCTAGCGCTTACTCGCAGCCAGCCAGCCAAGTTATATAATGTTAACCTGATCGACGATCTTATCAAATGCTACAAGTTCTCTACTGCAATTGGAAAGCCATTCTCAGGTGTAAACCACTGAGCATATCTCTTTCCGAGATTCGCGCTAGGCGCTAATTTCATAATTTCCAGAAGCTCAAACCTACCCAAATTCATGTTTGAATACGCGCAATCTTGTTACGCAATCAGTGTTGCCTGAACTCCATCTTACCCTGTCGACTGGTAGTATATGAGGACGGCCATGGTATGATGGCTAGTATGATGGCTAGCATGCACTCTTCTCCTTTCCAAGGTTATGGGCACGACTTGATATCCGGACGATTTCGAAGACATCAAGCAAAGATCAGTCAACTTCTATTTGCGGATTGACCATCCTATCAAGCAAGATGACCCGGGTCAAGCACGAAAATACCTCGCAGCCGGTTTACCCGCCTGAACCGAGGAAGCCTCGCTGCCCAGTATGCAATCAAAGTGGGAAGAACCTCATTAGGCTCACAGCGAGGACGAGTAACAGGAACGGGAACGTCAATCGCCCTTACCTCAAATGCTTGCCGTGTGACAAATTTATCACTTTCCTGGACGAACGAGGCAGCCATTTGGTCAACCCGAGATGCGAATGTCACGTGCCGAGCCGTCTTCAGGTTGCCAGCTCCAACAAAGGGCGAAAGCTTCACTTCGTGTGCAGCACCGGTCACTGCACCTTCTACGAGGTCGCTTATGACAATAACAATGAAACAATCAACCTGACCGAAAGTTTGGTAATCAAGCTAGCGAGTCTCAGGTTGATTTGATGGATTCCAAAGGACGGGTATGGTCGTTTCACGAAGCTCCGCGAGATCAATACTGACCAGCATGTGCTAGATAGCAGGTCTCGACGATTCAACATTCGTTGCTGGACTAATAATGTTCTTTCCTTCTGAGTCGAGTTCAGAGATTTGGTTCAACCCCATAATGTATTCTCAGGTATATAAGTACCCAGGTGAAGAAATTGAATGGATGTGATTTTTCGTCAAGACATCTCTACCCTCTTGGCTTGTCTTACCACTCACATCTGAGCTGAACT
>NW_027191779.1:0-2229 GCF_011745625.1 Cladosporium halotolerans
CGCGTGAAACCGTTTGCTGAGCGCCGATCTAGTGACACCATGCTTTCTCGCGGCATCAGATATATTTACAGACCTAGAAGACCTCAGATCTGAAAGCGCTGCTTCCATTGAGCTAGTAATTGTCGAGTTATCGCGCGAGCAAGAGAGCGCGTCGGGGTCGCGTCGAGCGTGCTTGAAGTGTGTCCGTGCTTGAAGTGGGGAAGACTTCTACCAGAATGGCTTAGGCCAAAGGCTTGGCAACATCCACTGGACATTCTACATCCATCCAAGCGCAGCACTGCGCGCATCTTCAGTACTGGATGTGACCAGCCTGTGAGATGTGAAGTGAGAGGAGAGGGGAGAGGAGGAAAGAGGAGAGAGTAGGAGGGTCTGCAGTTGTGGCCACACGCAAGAGCCAGAATGAGGGCTTGCAGTGCTTGGCATTTTGCAGGGTCGGCCGATTCCCCAGCTGCTCGTCCTCTCAGACCCCCACCGGGCATACTAGTGTACCGCTGTACCTTGACGGCGCGGCCACATCTCGAGAATGGACAGAGCAGGCCTGGCTCTGGCGCAGGGTCTTACAGAAGGCGTTCCAAGATCATTGCGTGCTATTGCAGGTCACGGGGATGTTCCCCTTTCTACCCTCCACGCTCGTGCGCGCGGCCGCAGGTTCATCGAAGCGAAAGCCCAGAGCCAGCAATATCTCACGCCATTCGAGGAGAAGGCCGTGATTGAGGTATCCTAGAGATGTCCGACTTTGGAACACCTGTACGGAACAAGTTCATACCATCAATAGCCTTCAGTGTCACCCGCCATAGGCTGGAAGCAGACAGGCCAGTCAGAGAACCAAACAAGAATTGGACCAAAGCTTTCGAGAGAAGGCACCCAGAGCTACAAAGGAGACGAGCAAAAGCAATGAATTGGAAGCGCCATGACAAGAACATATACTCGGGGGTAGGACACTGGTTTGACGTGATCGGTAAAGTATTAGGTGACGACGCAATCGTGGCAGAGAATGTCCACAACATGGACGAGACCGGAGTCATGCTCTCTATGCTCGGGTCTGTCAAAGTGCTCGTAGGAAAGAACGACCAACGGGATTATCGAGGTGCACGAGTAGATCGAAAGATGGTCACTGCGATCGAGTGCATCAGTGCAGATGGTAGATTTCTGGACCCTATGATCATTTGGCCCGCGGCTACCCATAGGAGCAACTGGACGACGCACCCCACACCCGGATGGCATTATGTATGTTCCAAGTCTGGCTACACTGACTCCAACATTAGCCTCGAGTGACTCAAAAAAGTGTTCGACCCGCAGACCAAGGAACGAGCAAGAGGTAAGAAACGGCTGCTGATCTGTGACGGTTTCAGTTGAAGCTTAGAACTAGGAACAAGTGTGTTGATTCCCTCTGTCTTACAGTACGAGCAGAATATCATCTACTTATAGTTGCGAGTTGCCTCCACCTGCCTGGCGCCACCAGATGGCTGCCTAATTAGGCAGCCACTGTGGCGCTTCTGCCACCAGGCAGACTCACGTGATCATGGGATTCAACTGTTTCGGCACGCACGAGACGCTCGGGATCCTAGAGCACTGCTTCGCCAATGACATCCGTCTATGCCGGCTACCTTCCCACACATCTCATAAGTTGCAGCCGTGTGACATTGCTGTCTTCGCTCCCGTGAAAGCAGCGTATCGCGATGCCGTGGAGCGCCTGGAACGGGGTGGGGTTAATGCTATTGGGAAGCAATCCTTTACATTTCTGTACAACTCTGCAAGAAAGAAAGCGTTTACGAAGAGTAATATCCTCGCAGGCTGGAGCAAAGGCGGGCGCGACAGTCACTGTGCGCCACGCTTCGGGCGACGCTAATGCAATTTTGATGGTCGCGCATACTGTAAATGCGCGGGAATTCTTTCCACACGCGACACACTTGATGATCAAGCTTTGCAAAGCCAGCGCTTTATGTCACCCAATCGTGACATTTGCTCGCAGCTGGAACATTGACCGAGATGTCTAGCGTCCTCACATTTATCCGGGGTGTGTGCTGGCCGGATTCAATGTTTTCTGGTACATTACGTTGCCCGATGCAAATGACAAGAATGCTTTGAGTGTAGTTCTAACACGCGCCACGCCTCTTGCCGCCGTCGAGGAAAAGAGGATATTGAACTTGTTATTGTTTTTGAGAAAAAGGACGCTTTTCAAGTAAATACTGTGCCTAGTTGGCAGATCTAACCAATGGCCGCCACTGT
>NW_027191780.1:0-2208 GCF_011745625.1 Cladosporium halotolerans
CCGTGGCTCGCACGATCGTCCATGTCTCCAAGATCGTGCTAGTGACGGCCGTCTGGCACCTTCAAGTAGCGTTGCTGGCCCATCATCGTGTCGCAATGCTCGCGTTGCCCTCACCTTTCTCTTTGTGGACCGCCAGACTGCCGCTGCACTGCTCCCTCGCGGGATCTGGGTGATGCAGCAGTTTTTCCTGGCAAACAACATGCGTGTCCAACCGCCATTGATCCCCGTCCCGTCAATATCGGGGAGTACGATGTCCTCACGCTCATCTGTCGTCGACCCGGCGCGGTCGCAAACAATGCTTTCGGAACGTCACGTTCACACGACGCCGCTGCCTAAGCGCAAGCGCGAGCGCGAGCGCGAGCGCGATAAGCCAGACAATGGACAAGAGCCGATCATCATCCACGGCCAGAGTGCAACGTCGGAGCAGCTGTACTTCATCGACGATGATTCAATGGACAAAGCGTTTTCTTTACTCGTACAAAATAAATGGATCAACGACGACTGTGTGAACTCGCTGCTGGAGATTTTCAACCCCGATCCGTCTGTCTGGCTCGTCTTCTCAACCCTCACAAACACGCAGAGTGGACCAAGTGACAGTAGGTCTTTCAACAAAAACCCGTCCGATTCGCCGCAAAAGCTCATGATTCCTCTCCACCTGTCGAATATGCATCACTGGGTGTTGGCGGCCTACGACAAGACGCGCCATCACTGCATGGTGTACGACCCCAAGGGAGACGGCAAATGCGTTGAGCGCACGATCGAGATCGTCAAGGATATCCTGAGGAAGCATAATTCTTGGCAGGAAGACTGTACAACAGGAGTCGATTGCTTCCCCCCCTCGATGCGCCAGACCGACAGCAACAACTGCGGCATTTTTGTGATAGCTGCGGCACTGCTTCTGTTCAACGATCTCTCAATCAAATCCTTCACCCCGGACCTCTGGCGTGATCTCCTGGCCGCTTACTTCTGCATCAGAGACAAACCGCCGCATGATCTCATATCGAAACGACTCACCAGCGTCTTGAAGTCGGCAGACCTCGATCGGGATGATCGTAATTTGACAGACAACTCGGCACGAAAAGCCAAAGTCATCACCGACGCCAGTCTGCGCGCCAGTGATTATGCTGATGAGGCACGACTTCTGCTAAAGATGGCTGACGACCCCCTCCAAAGGCTGAGGAAGCAAGAAGAGGATCGTGAGAGGCTGCTCAATTTGGCCTCCTGGTACGCGCAGAAGCCCGATGGCGCGAGTCACTTAACCGAGGCCATAATCGCCGCCAGTCGAGAGCAAGAAGCGAAAGAACTCAAAGCAATGCCGAAGTTGATAAAGGGTGCTGTGGGACAACTGACGGCGCTGCGCAATCATTGCTCCAGCGTGATTGATGAATGCAAGATTGTGGCTACCAAGTACCAGCAGGAGAGGGATGATGTCTTGTAGAAGGCGATGAGCGCATACCTCGACATCGGATCGAAGCTGGCAGTATCGTAAGTCGCACGTGACGTGTTGAATTCAGGCGCCCGCCGCGCACATAAATTCAGGTTGTGACAGCTGCAGCTCAAGTTCCCTAACGCTCGAATTCAGCATCAACGGCGTGGGTGTTCGAAAATTCCGGCCATGCTGTACTTGCCATGGCTCGAGATGGACACGTCAGAGCAAAATGCGTACCGTAGAGACGTCAGCGTGGTAATTGTATTGCAGAATTCTCCTAAATATACGTTATGCATGGTCAGAGATTCGAAGAGGCCGAATTGGGTGGAAACAGGTGAGAAGTGGCGTGCTTGCCTAATCGACGTTACTCTTAACTTAGTGTTGCTTCTTCCTTACTGCTCTTTTATCTTAGACACAGGGGTTGTACGTGCATTGAATGAACGATGCGAGAAGTATGGACGACCGGCCTTCGTGAGCGACAGCAGTTCACCCTACGTGATGATGACTCCACGAAGCTTGAGCTGCTGGTCACGTAGTGACCTTGCTCTGTCTGCCACACCATACTAAATCGTACCGTTGTCCACCCTTCTGGCTTGCTCTAAAGCTTGAATCGGTACTGACCCTGACCTTAGATCTTCATCTTCAATCTCTGATAAATAACGCTCAAGCATCACACATAAGGGTACTCCCACGAGTCGCTCCAGTTGAAGTCCAGCTCGAGGAAGCTCCAACTGGTCCTTCGACGTTCGATCGCGCGCAGGCAAAATGACAACAAACGT
>NW_027191781.1:0-2184 GCF_011745625.1 Cladosporium halotolerans
AACCACAGCAGCACAAAATATGGGCGACTGATCAAGTCGGGCGTAGTATTCGTCCAACTTTTGCCAGCCGAGATTAATGTTGGTACTAAAGTGGTGCTCTGTGGCAAGATACTCGGGGTTTAGCGATCCCTTTTCCTTCCGATCGTTCAAGCTGTTCGATCTCATCTTCAGAGATTCTAGTGGTCGGTGGATGTATCGTTGATCCTCCAGGTGAGTGAGCAGGCGTTCGAATACCGGCAGGACCTGCCATATGGCGCCAGTGCAACCTCCGATCTGGCCTTGGAGGTGTAGGGTCGCGCTCTTGAACGGCTGAAGTATTTCGTGGTACTGCACCACTACACTCCAGTCGTCAGACGAAAGCTGATCTTGCAGGATCGAGGGTTCCTTGCCCCTCGCGTATCGCTTCTCGTGACGCTTCTGGTCTGGGCGTCTTTGGTAATTGATCCAACTGTCGCGCTCCTCCTCGATAAAGTCATCGATAGACGCACGCAGTCTTATGGCACGCCCTGCACAGTCGTCGAAGGAGTTCCACCTGGTGAAGTTGTCTTTGACGAGCTTCAGGACAGCGCCATCGTTCTCGTCTGCCGTATTCTTGCGCTGGATGTCTTCGAAAGCTTCAATACGTTGCGGGGATGCTGTTATATACTTGACGATATTGTGCAGCCTTCCTGCGGGCCCTTTCTTTCGCCACCTGCCGAGCTCTTGTTCCTCAACGTTGAGATCTTCAAGCTCGGACTCGAAGGCGTCGACATCGCTTCCGAAGAGAATAGCTTTCGCGACAAGGTTCAAGACAAGGCCGGCGCAGCGCACATGGCGCTCAGGAGCGCTGAAGTTGAACTCTTCGCCGAGAAATTGGAGGCATGTTGCGTTGTTCGACGCATTGTCCGTGATGAAGTAGCCGAGCTTTATTGCCAACGTCAAATTCGCGAATGACTTCGGCGATTGTCCCGGATATCTCTTGCCCGCAATGTCTGCCTTTCTGGCGAGGCAGGCTGAGCAGAGCTGTTCTTGGCACTCCCGAGTGGTCGAGGAAATGTGCAACCAGACCCAATAACGCAAGTTGGTTATGCGACGTCCACAGGTCAAAGGACAAATTGATCCGTGTCGCGGCCGACTGGACCACTTCCTTGACAGCGACGAACTGCTGGTCGTACGCTTTGCCGACCCATCTCGAAAGCGTCGTGCGACTTGGGAGATGATCTTCCAAACGCAAGTTGCAGCCGGTGAAAGTCAATAGCCGACGGAAGTGCTCGGACTCTATCTTTCGGAAAGGGATACTGTCGGCAATGATCCACTCGAGCAGCAGGGCGCGAAATCGGTTGCGGTCGAAGGATGAGACGCTCCGTTGTTGCGCCGTATTTTCGCCAAAGTCACAGTCTTCCAGCTTTCTCCTCTTCGACGGCGGTCGTGAAGGTGTCACTTTCCCATTCTCGCTGATCGAATGCTGTTTTGTCATGTGTTGCGCTGCGGTAGAAGTTGCGCGCGTTGTCTGGAATATGTGGCCCTTGGGAAACGGGCGTTCCACCGGCCCATGGTGGCATCGCTTGCAAAGCCAGAACTCCAGCTCATCTTCGTTCCAAAGCCGGTAGCCATGCTGCCAAATCCAAGACGGATTCTTCTTGATGTTGCAGGCCGCCTTGTAACCTTTCAGACGCCGCCAGTCTAAGTCATGAGGACCAGGGATCTGTGGCTCTTCAAGATCCAAGTCGCTGGATCGCTTTTGGCTGTTGACATTCTCTGCGATCTCCAAGCAGCTTGACTGTGACATTGTCTCAGCCTTGTTTCTGGGCGATAGCCGACATGCTCGGGGCGCAAGGAAACGCGCGCGACGCGACTTCGGTACTAGCGCGTACCTGCGCGCGTTCATTGGCTGGAGATGAAGCCTTGTAGGACTAGGCGCGTTTTGAAACTTTACCCCAACCCTAACCCTACTGTATCATTGGCCATCTTTTGAATTGCAATTCATCAATCAATCTTGACTCTCGTGAATTGATTGATTGGTTATGAGGTGCAACTTGATTGATTGCTTAGTCAACAATCAATCAATCAAGTTGTCAAGTAAAAAATTGATTGTGCACACCTATGCGCGTCGCTCGTGGGCTTCCTTTCGACGAAGCTCTCGCCTACGCTCAACGTCCGCACGTGCTTTATCTTCTGGGGTGGCATACTTTGCCGGCCTCCCTC
>NW_027191782.1:0-2176 GCF_011745625.1 Cladosporium halotolerans
GGCGACCCAGCCCTACATCTCGGCCCCGTGGGACGCGCGACTCGACATAGCCAACAGTGTAGACGACGGTGAGCAAGCAGCCGGGTGCGCCCAAGGCATGCAGGGCATCCGTGTCGCCACGAGCGCGTCGGTCAGAAATCGGTTGGTTGGCATCGGCGGCGCCATCGATGGCATTGACTGGATACGCAACAACTCTGAGCGATGCGAGTACGACAAGACGGTTGGCACCGATGCGCAAAGCGATGCCCACACAGCCGCACTGGCTTCGATCGAAGTGGGACTTGGTTTGGTCGTCAGTGCGGTGTACGACAATACACTTTCGGCGCGCGTGCGAGGCCAAGTCACGCACGTGTTCACCAACAACCGCACCGTTCTGGCCACGTTGCGGAATGGCACCCGAAGGTCCGGACAATGGATCATCAGCGGCATTTTGAAACATGTGAGACGTCTGAAAGAGTCCCACAACCGCGTAGTTTTCACGTGGGCCCCGGTGAGCCCGATCTTTGAGTTGGGACAAAAGGCAAAGCGATTGGCGCAGCGATCTACGGACGAGGGACGAGTGATCAGAGACCGGCCCAGGTTGACCAGGAGTATGGTTCAAAGGACACAAGAACGCCTGAGGCGAGCGACTGAGCAGGTGCCGGCGACTGTCGGGGAATCCGTACGCAGAATCGACACTGCCTGGCCTGGAAATCACACTCGGCGCATGTACGACGACCTCAGCAAGAGACAGGCGAGTATTCTCGCGCAGCTTCGTACGGGCATGACCCCACTGAATGGATACCTGCGCAATATCAAGGCAGCGGAAACGAACCTTTGCGAGTGTGGCGAGGCAGTTGAGTCGAGAGAGCACTTTGTCTTGCGTTGTGCCAGGTGGACTGAGCAGCGGAAAATCTTGGGCGTGTACACGGACGAGGAGAGTTTTTCTCGTCTGCTCGGGGGCAGATCTACAATGGATACTGACGACTGGACACCGGACATGGATGCAGTGCGAGCTGTGATCCACTTCACTCTGGCCACCAAACGATTCGAACATGACAGCAACGAGCGAGTTCGAGTGACACGTTAGCTTAGACCGCGAACGTCGACCAGAAACCCTTACCCTACTAACCATCGACGCCGAACCACCCCACGCACCCTCGGACACACGGCTGGTCCCCGCTTCATCCGCTGAAGATAGGACGATGAACACTTGGAAACATAGCTTCAAGAGCACCCGCCAACTAGCAATCACGAGCACACGAGGATTAGGAGCGACACGCATTGTTCGGAGTGGCTTTCAATGAGGAAGAACAACGGGCACGGAATTCTGTTTTGTTTAATCTCATTGGGGTGCATGTATACTTTGTGACGTAAATAGTGCAGTGCCCTTTAGGTGCTTAGCGCCGGGCGGAATAAATTACTCTCTCTCTCTCTCTCCCGCTCTCTCCCTCTTTACCGTCATTTATACACAGCCCTCGCCATCGACGACGTCCCAATCATAATGCTGTCTCAATTCGCGTCCAGGATCGCCGCCGCACCCAGAGCTCTCAGGTTTGCCCCGGTTGGCAGACGCAATGTCACCACCAACGCCGCCAGCAGCCAAGTCGATAAGAGCGACGTCCCCTCGGTATGTCTGCTCTGGGAGGAAGAAGGGGATACACATAATTTTGCGTGAGGATTGGAATCCGGATACTGATTCGATGTCTTCTGCAGGAGGAGGATAGGCTCTTCACCGTGCGCCTCTCGGATGAGGCCTTCGAGACCTACGAGCTCGACCCGCCTTCATACGAACTCCAGACTACCAAGAAGGAGCTGAAGCAAATGTTCTACGACATGGTTGCCTCGCGGTGTGTGATCGCCACTCCGGAGGAAGAGAGCGCTTGGAGTTGGATTGTCAATGAATGCGACGGGGTATGGGCCGGGATAATTCCAGAAAGACTATGAGCTAACGCAACTCACTCTGCAGCCGTATGGAGATGGCCGCTGACCGCTTGTACAAGGAGAAGAAGATCCGTGGTTTCTGCCATCTGTCTACGGGCCAGGAGGCCGTTGCTTGCGGTATCGAGCACGCTATCACCAAGGAGGACCAGGTCATCACCAGGGTGTTCATCAGACAGACAGACAAGATTTTCGGGAGTGTCTGGTCTGCTTACCTAAGGAGCGGTGGCTTGTCTGTCTGTCTGAGAAATGGCAA
>NW_027191783.1:0-2155 GCF_011745625.1 Cladosporium halotolerans
TGTGCTTTCGGGCTCGCTGCATCCTTTCGGGGCATCGACGAGAGGTGGCCATATGCTGGCCTCCACAGTTCGCGCACCTTGCTACTTCGTGATCGCATGGTTCTGATTTCTTTCCGCAGCCCGTTGTGGCACATAAGTGTTTCGCTCCCTCGTGCTCGCCTGCGCAGACGAAGCATTTGGCTTGTTCGCCGCATTTGCCAAAGTGGTCAGGGCCACAACAGTGCGTGCAGATGCCGCCTTCACCTGGCAGCCAGAATCTCTCGACTTCATGGCGTTTGCCACCGAAGAGAAGTCCCTTAGCGAGTATGGCATCGCTCGCCTGCTTGCTCTTCACAGTCACCACCAAGGTGGATTGTTTGATCGCTCCGCTGTTGAATCGCTCGACAATTGTGTCGTTCTTGATCCAGTGCGGTTCGTACGCCAGTGGAATACCTGTCAGCTCAATCTCTTCTCTTGCCAGTCCGAGCCCGCCTTCCTTCAAGTAGCGGTCAAGCATGACTCCGTGTACTCGCATTTTGCGCCATCTCTCTGTCTTTTCGACATCTATGATCGTTGGGTCCACTTCATGTGCTGCTGCCAGAACTAATGGCATATATCCAAGCAGGTCGTCTGCACATGCATTCTCATTCATCAGTCCGGAGAGATGGCCTTTCTTGGAGTATCTCAAGTTGGTCAGTCGCACTGTCACATCAGCCTTGGCATGCGCGAGGGCCTTGTTAACCTCGAACATGACGTCTCTTGGGTCACTCTCGGGGGCCGAGTTGCTTCTAAAGAACAAGATTCGCCTTTGCTCCAGCGGATGCTTTTTGGTCTTTCTGTTTCTGTTTACCACTGTGGTCCATGCGTTCGCAGATTTTGCGGCTGTTTGGACTATCTTGCTCCATGTCTGCTGCGTTGTTTGCTTCGATTGTACCTGACCTTGTGCTCTGCCGTTTGGCACTACACTCTGCGTGCCAGGTTCCAGCTGTCTGCCGTTAGTGTTGCTGGTTGTGGTGCAAGTACAAGTGACTTGCGGCGCGTTCTTGAGGGACTGCACGACGCGCTGAAGCATTGCCTCAGCGCGCCTTTCGGCCTCTGCCTGTACTTTGGCTACAGCATCACCGAACAGCTGAGTGAAGTGCGTCTGTGCCTCTTTGATGCTTTTCTGCACCTCCTCTCGAAGCCGATGTGCTTCGTCTGCCGGTGCGTTCGTGGCCTTTTGAAAACCAAGCTTTGTCCAGATCTTTTCCGCAATCTTCTCAAAAGCATCGGCGAATTCTTCGTCGGAGAGGTAAAGAACAACATCATTGTCGGCCTTCCGCTTCTTGGGGCTGCTTTGGTGCAGCGGGCGCAGTGTTACCGTGTGCTTCTCTATCCCGGTTGCTTTGTCGTTCTGTCTGTCTCGCCCCCCGATTGGGGACAGGTGGTATTCGGCGGTGCTTCCGATTGGCTCGGTGGTTTCCGCGCTGTTGCTGGTCGAGAAGACATCACCTTCTGCGGGGTCTGCGACATGCCTTCGGCGTGGTGGCATGGCCGCCAGCGAAGCGCCGGTGGTGACAAGTACGTGCTTTTATTCAGCTCGTTTTGCGCTACAATATGATGCTAACAATGACCCTGTCTGTCACAAAGTCGAAAAGAAGTCTTGGCATTGTTTGCAGCAGCAGACTGAGCACGTGAGGCGAAACCAGAGTTCCCCCCTGATCCAGACTGAAGACGTCAGTTTCGTGGTTGTCAACGATGGAGTCCCTGACCTACGTTTGCGGACTGGATACGGGATGCTGCACTGCCTGACATGGGCGTTGCGGTCTTGTTGCTGTCACTCGGCATGATTTCGACTGCTTTTCGGATGGTTGGCGGGTATTGTGCTAGGAGGATAAGGGATATCTATTCGAAAGTATGACTTGAGGCGACCTTTATATATCTCAAAGCATTCTCATGGTCTCAGCAACAGCAAATAGCTAGTAGATCGTCAGAGCAATACCAACAGGCGTGACTCTATACCGCCGCCGCTATTCCATAAGTTACTGTCGCACTTCTGTGAATCTGGGCAGATTGGGTACACACAGAAGTCAGTCTGGGATGCATGATGCAGTGTATGTGGAGACAGGGTCGTCGCCTCAATATCAGAACCCACGCTAAAACACCGCGTGTCGATTTAGCGCAGCGCTTCAAATGC
>NW_027191784.1:0-2146 GCF_011745625.1 Cladosporium halotolerans
TAGACGTCTTCCCTGGCTCGTGCACATCCCTGACTCGTGCACACTTTGGAAGCTCGACAACAACGCGCTTCAACACGCGATATCTTCCTAACCATGGCTTCCATCGATAAGGCAGTCGCGTTTTTGAAATCCTCTGAATCTGAAAATATATCTGAAGCAGCGAGAAAATACAATGTCAATAGGAGTACCCTTAGCAAGCGGTTTCGCGGCAAGACGCGCTCTACAACCCATGGATACCAAACACAGCAATTACTTACGCGCAAACAAGAACTTATGCTCGTTAAACAGATTAACAAACTATCCGAGTGGTGCCTTCCACCTACACCATCAATGGTAAGGGCATGGGCTGCTGCTTTATGTGGTACAGAGCCCGGCAAGAACTGGGCTGGCGCTTTCAGAGTCCGACACAAGGATGAACTTGACTGCAAATATCTCAGCACCATAGACCTCGAGAGGCATAAATCCGACTCGGAGCATTCCTATAGGCAGTACTTTGCTGTTCTGAGGGGAAAAATCGTCCAATACAATATACAGCCTCACAATTGCTACAACATGGACGAGAAGGGCTTTCTCATCGGCCATTTGCAAAAGGTCAAGAGGATCTTCCCGAAAGCTCTTATGAAAACCCAGAAGCTTCTAGGCACTGGCCAAGATGGAGCTCGACACTGGATTACCCTTATAGCAACCATATGTGCCGATGGCAGCTCACTGCCGCCTGCTCTGATCTACAAGGCTGTTAGTGGTAATCTTCAAGACACTTGGCTGCAAGACTACAGGCCGGAAGAGCACCCTTGTTGGTTTGCAAGCTCGCCCAATGGATGGACAAGCAACGAGCTTGCTTTGAGCTGGTTACAGAGCCTCTTCGATCCTCAGACCTCAGACAAGGCTAAACGAGACTGGAGGCTGCTCATGCTCGATGGTCATGGCTCGCATTGCACTCTGGACTTCCTTGAGTGGTGTCACAAGCTCAGGATCTTGGTTGCCATCTACCCTCCTCACTCGACTCATAGGTTGCAGCCCTTGGATGTCAGTCTGTTCAACCCACTCGCCACCTATTACAGCCAAGCTCTAGATGCTCATACCAGACAGTCTCTAGGCCTATCGAGCGTAAGTAAGCGAGACTTCTTCACCATCTTCTACCCAGCGTTTGACAAGGCCTTCACGGAGGAGAACATCCGGTCGGCATGGCGCAAGACCGGCATTGAGCCATGGGAGCCAGCTCAGGTGCTAAAGATCTTCGACAAGGGGGCAGGCGAAGCATTGGACGATTCATCAGCGTCCGCGCCCTCCGAGAGCCTCAGAAGTAGTTGCCTCGATTCGCCGAGAGCCAGTAGAAGCGTAAGGAGGATTGTGGATCGAAGTGTGGCTGCTGATGGTGCTAGGAAGGACCGGACGATCAGACTGCTCGGCGATGCCTATTTAGGGGCTTCTGCTCGAGCAGAACTGGCAGAAGCGCGTGAGAAAGGCCTTCTTAAGTCCATCGACACTGAGAAGAAGAAGAGGAAACGTGGTAGCGCATTCACCGAGCAGCTCAGGGCAGACGAAGGTCTTGGTGTGCTGTTCTTTAGCTCTTCTAAGGTAGCCCAAGCTAGAGAGCTTGCAGCAGCTCAGGAGTTCGCTAAAGATGACGAAGCACTTGATCGATTGCTCCAAGCTCAAGACAGAGCTCAGCTCAAGGCTCACAGGGAGCTAGAGGCTCAGCAGAAGCGTGAGGACCGAGCTATCAAAGCTGCCGCAAGGAAGACCAAGAAGGCTCTTGAGAAGGCCCAAAGGGAGCGTGAAAAGCTTGCCAGGAAAGCTCAAAAACAGCTTCAGACAAAGTCCTCAGCCTTTAGTAAACGGCCAAGAGGAAGGCCGCCGAAGCAGAAACAGTCCAAAGAACCTGTTGCAGTCACTACCGAGCCAGAAGCTGAAGTAGTGCCAGAACAGCCGAGGTCAAGAACTGGCAGGGCTGTCAAGCGAACAAAGTTTTTTGATGATATCTAAGTATATAGAATTATAGAGATAGCTATCACGGCTGCAATGAGCTATTTTGTACTTCGAACGGATGTGTTTACGTCAAGATGTAATAGTGCGAAGGTGATGGTCACGACGCGAAAGCAGTGTGCACGAGCCAGGGATGTGCACGAGTCAGGGAAGACTTCTA
>NW_027191785.1:0-2129 GCF_011745625.1 Cladosporium halotolerans
ATGGAGCATCGCAGAACGACACGGCTGGAACGGAGAGACAAAGACATTATATGCTGCGATCAAGTTTGTGACGCTTGTGGACCCGCCGCGCTGTACATCCTGGAGGTGACAGCTGGGGCAAAACAGCATGCATCACCACTGGATTGCACCCTGGAAAGCCATCAGCCTGTTGTCGTGGCCATGGGCAACAGCCCATCAAAGCGCGCACGGGACAGAGCAGTCGTACGCCCGGCGACCCAGTGCGGACGGCAAGCAAGATTGAGGCAAGTACGGCGAGGCGGCATGAGCATGTTCGCATCAGGCAGGACACAAGACCGACTCGGCCGAAAAGCGGCGCTGTGCTGCAATGGCGCAGGGTGTGTCACATGATCATCTTCCTCATGCGGCGATGCGAGCCCTTCCCGCGCTTGCAGCACTGCACTGCTCGTGAAGGACAGGGATCATTCTGGCGAGTCGAATTCCGGCAATACTGCTGCCGAGCAACTGAGGGCCTAGAATTACGGACCGGACGGCTCGACGACCGCGGGCCCGATCACCATAGCCCTTGAAGAACAGGGATGTCGCGCAGCAAACCTAGCGTCGGCGCGATTTTCTGCAAAAGTCGTTGATACTGATGTAATGGCACTTCAGGGCTCCAAGAGATCAACGCTCCTTCGGCCACACGCAGATGTTGCTGCTGTGCGTCACCGGCTCGTCGCTATACCGTCGAAGGGCGTGCCTAGGCGCTCACGTCTCTTTGGGATTATGCGGAGATCCAAATGCCCCGGCAGTAGTACTGTAGTTCAAAGGCGTTCTGCGACTCTTGAGTTCTTGAGTGATTTGCGCCTGCTGGCGCCACCTTTTGTGCGTGATTCACGAGCGCTCAGATACTGCTAACCGACCGCGAATCCATCGCTTATCACAAAAATGACGATCTCTGCGTTAATGCCCTGGCAAATGATCAACGCGGCTTGCATTGACGCGCGTCTATCGGAAGGATTGCATGATCGACGCGAGGACTGCGTGAGCCAATCTTCATTCTGAACCACGTTTCGGTTTTGTGGCCAATTAAAAACGGCCAGTCCTTGCACACTGGTTCTGAACAAGGCTCTAGACATTTCCGGGAATCCACCCATTGGCTTGACCTGGGCTACGGAGTGAGGGCAGCCGCCAGAAGTCTGGCCGTTGCATCCTTGCAACCTTCATGGACCAGTCTTGCGCAAACGCTTGGCTGCCGCGGGGCCAGCCTTCCATCGTGTGCGCACGGTCTCCCGTCGTTGGTGCCAATCTGCGGCAAATCCAATCGCGGGACGGAGTCTCCGGCGCATACCATCCAGCGCAAGCAGCCGTTGAAAGTTTGCTGCGCTGGTTGCGCCAAACACCCCTGCTAGAATCGCAGACCTGTCGGTTTCTTACAGTGGTGGGTGGAGGAACGCTTCCGACCACGCGAGTCGAGTCGGTCGATGTCGATGTCGGCCGACGTGAACGCCAAAACCTGGTCGGAGGCCCCTGCTTTGCCCGTTCCGTTAGCTTCCGTACCATCCCTGCTTATCCAAGAGCGCATGCGATCGACAGCGGCGCCGCGTTCCCTGTGGCCGTTCGACACCATGGAATCGCTCGAAAGATGGTTATCATCGGCAGCACAATGCGCTTCGAAGGATTGAGCATCGCCGTCGGACTCCAGGTCTCTGTTGCTTGTCCTTGCGGTGTGAATAAGGGCCAGGCAGGTTGAGGGCTGCACATTTGCTGCGATCAAACTTCCGTACTAGCATATTGACCAACGCGACACAGGATGGCAGGCTGGGGAAAGTTCGCTGGACCCCAATGACCCACAGCGAGAAAGTGGGACTCTGTACTTCCTTGTCTCGCCCTCCGACCGGACGAGACCCCCGCAGGGATAATTTGAGGGGCTGCGACCCGACTGCCTTCACGTGCCGCATGGGTCCTCTGAGGTCCGACACTCGTGAGATGGTTGCATGCGATGCTTCTTGAAAGCGCTCCGCCACGAAATCACGCGCTGCACTCGACCGTTCCGTGGGCGAAGCCCAGCTTCCGCCCGTTTCGCATCTTCAGGGCAACTTCCGTGAAAAGCGAGTCACGCGCAGAAGAAGGCAACACCCCGAAGTGGCCAATGAGATCAATGTCTTCTC
>NW_027191786.1:0-2092 GCF_011745625.1 Cladosporium halotolerans
CTGAACAAAGAAATCGATTCGCCGACCAGTGGTGAGATGGGCCGGAGCCTGCCGACAATGCACTCGGTGCGTCGCCAACGAGGCCAACGGCGTTGCCAAACAGCGATAGCCAGCTCCAGGTGGGAAAGGATCAAACGCTGCTCTTCCCAAAGACCGAGGACCTTTTCCAAGTGCCAAGCGGCCAGAGGCATCAAGGTGGTGCTTCAGACGGGACAGAGGGGCCGAGTGTGCGGCAGGCTGAGGCACCTTCGGTGTGGACATCTTCATCTTCCTTCGCCTGCCCTGGTCGTGGCACGGGCGCTGAAAGTGAAGCCGCCCGAAGACGACGCTCCGTCTCGGGGCGCCCGTTCGCCCCGTCGCCGGCGCATCGGCAGACTCGGTGGGCTTCGGAGTGCCGTTCCAGCATCAAGCCCGACCGGATCCATAGTTGAGCGACCCTGCCAGCCAAAGGCCAAGAAGCGCCTGCGTGGTCGTGTTGCTACCCGACAGACGCGTCGACGACGGCGTGCGCTGCAGGCCTTGGTCTGGACAATGCTGATGGTGGCCCGTGAAATTAGCATCTGAGGTGCTCTGCCGCGTGAGGCGCTCGACTTTGGACGCGAAGGTCAACAACGAAGACGAGAGACAGAGGAAGTGGTATGAGAAGAAACATAATGTTGCCAGTGACACCAGAGGGTGTGCCGCCCGAGTCGTTCCATGTTGGAGTCGCAGTTAAACAGGGGGAAAGGAAGAAACAGAAAGTGGGATGAGAGGAATAAAAAGATGTGGCCAGCGACACTCAAGGGTGCGTTCACATGGCTTGCTTGACTTACTGTCCTAGCCGCAGCGGTAGCGTCGCGCACGGACGCCCATCCGTTCTCTGGAGAAAACGGATCGGCGTCCGTGCGCAGCAGCGCCCGGTAGCAGCGCCCGGTCGCAGACCACTGCGCTGAGGCACCTCAGTCAATCTCGACGAACAATGAGGCAAACGACATGGCGAAGACGGTCGCACGCCGCCGTCCGCAGGTTGATCTGGCTCATGTCAACGAAAACGTCGTTGGAACGGAAACGGAAACGGAGTGCGGAGTCCAGAGCGAGTGGCGGCAGCCAGCAAGGGGACGCAGAACCGCACCTGTTTCGTGCAGAGCAGTGGAATGATCGGAAGCTGGCGATGCGGCCAGACGCACCAGAAGGTACATCTCAAGCGCTTGGCTCGCGATCCCGGCCGCTGTAGCGCTCGATTGCAGACCACTGCGCCGATGCAACTTGGTCACCCTTGACGAACACCGTGGCAATCGATGTCGGGGACGGTCGCACGCCGCCGTCCGCGGATTGAGCTGGATCGTGACAACGGTGCAACGGTTCGAAAGTAGACGTGGTGCAAAGCCGAAGGCAAGTGAGGCCCGCCAGCAAGGGAACTCAAGAAGAAAGACATAAAACAGAAAGGGTGCAACGGCGGAGAGATGGAGAGATGGTGGGAGAAGAGGCAGCTCGAAGGTTGAGGCTTTGCCCTGAAACAAGCCAGGCTGCGTCTTGGCGAGTCTTGGCTCACTCTTGGCGCAAGACGGAATGAATTTGTTTTCCCAGCCTTGCCGCCCGGCCTTGCCTGCGCATAGGTCCAGGAGGCCCTTCGGCATACGCACCGCTTCATCCTGCTGCCAGAGGTTGGCGACAGCCACACAGCCGTTCGCCCTGGGCACCAATCGTGTTGCATAAGACCCACCAAGCGCAGGCAAAAGACGGGATCGGGTCGGGTTTTGCGACGTGCGCCCCCCCCCGACCGGCGTGGGAGAACTCCGTGTGCTGGCCTCCCTGTCGGTCCAACTCGGCTTTGCCGTGCACGCCATGCATTGATCGATTGACTGATTGATGAATTATGTCATACTCGGTTTCAGCCGCTTTTTCCAGCAGCTATGCACGGTGGAAGAGGGCTCGGCAGACAGCCGACGCGTCCCGTACGGGCCGGCCCACTTTGCCCAGTCTGACACTTGGACAAGTTACAAACTGGACCGGTTGCCTCCACAGCCCTCCCTTCCTCTCCTGCCAGCCTTCGCAGACGGTGGTTCACTTGCTGTATTCTCTATCTGCTATGGTCTCCTCGTTTCTAGCTTGC
>NW_027191787.1:0-2074 GCF_011745625.1 Cladosporium halotolerans
ATTGGTGATAGGCCGTAGGGTCAGGTCTGGAATTCTGTCCCCAAGGACAGGAATTTGCGCTGTCCCCAGGGACAAGACTTCCGCTCCTCCGACCTCCGGCCTCCGCTTCTCCGAAAGTTTTCGAATTTCCGAGACTGCCTTGGCTCTCATGTGTTTTGAGACAGAATTGGGAGGCAGAAAGGCCCAACGCAAGTGATACTCAATCTCTGCTCAGACGCTTGGCCACACTGTACAATGAATCACGCCCCGTCGGACTTACAGTACTACACTGGGCTTCCTCAATCTGGATGGAAATACACATCGTCTTTGAAGTTTTTGCTCCCTCCAACCATCTTGCACCTCTTTGCAAGCTCTCTATAGGCAGCTCTACATACCTTGCCCCTCACTGTCTCATCAAAGTTTTTACTCTGCCAGGTCTGTTTGAGAAGGTCTTTTGCCCTCTGCACGGTGGAAGCTTGCGCATCTCTGACTTCGTGGATGAAACTCGCAAGTTTTCTTTCGTGCTCACCTTGCAGACCTTCGATTGGTGCTAGGTCGGGTGAGTTGCCAGGGTGATTCACAAATATAATGCCTTGCTGTTGGATGACGGGTTGCAATAACTGGCGAGCCTTTAGATGCGGTCCGTGATTGTCTTCTTGTATCACCACTCGCCTGCCCGGATTGTGCCTACAGATTTCACGATAGTACGGAAAAAGAAGCTTCCTGTACACCTCAAAAGCATACCACACAAAGTTCAGCCTCTTTGTCCCCTCCTTCGGATCATGGCGTTGGTAAGGGAAAAGGCGCTCTGGAGTCCAGTTCTTAGGGCCTCCACTGTCATCGGCATTGGCACGCATCCAAAGACGTCTGATCTTGACTTGCGTATTCATCCAGACGAGGTATTGATGTTCTGGCGTGCCATGGATTTCGGCGTGAGCCCGCTGTTCTTCGGTGATCTTCCTCGCCTGTTCGTTACACTCATCCAACTGCTTCTGTAGGTCCTCGGAAGTCTGATCTCGAAGCTCCCAGACAGTCCAAGGTCTCTTCACAGTGCAGTCATCGCCACAAGCAGCAGCCCACTGCTCGAGTTTGAAACGCGTTGGCGCACAACTTTGGTATGAGCTCGTGTTGATTGGTAAAGTTACATGTTGATCAGGTGTGCCGCCGAAATGGTAGCCTTTCTCGTCACAACATATGATGATCGCCTCTGCTTGGTCCAGCTGTTCAACCTCGAATAGATAAGCCTCAGGTTTTGAGATGTTGGCAGCGCTGAGCTCGTTACGTCTGTACGCACGGTGCCGCATGTACGCTCTCTGGTCGTCTGGGTCAGCAGCGCACTGCCCAGGGTCTTGCAAGACATTATACACCTGCTGCACCCCTAGTGGTCGGATGTTGTGGTCGATTTCGCCGAGTACCTGGCGTTCCCTAAGATAGCGGTTGGCTGCGTCATCCATAGCATGAAATGGGTGCTCTCGGACACCTCCACGGACGGTAAGGGATACCTCGTCACCGGGAGCAGCTCTCTTCGGCCTTCCGCTGCGTGGTTGTACACTGACCGCTGCTTGCAAGTCCGCCAGATCTGAGGATGAACTGCGCGCTCTCGCGGCTTGAATGAGAGTGCTGACAGTTGGCCTTGTCAAGTCCAGTCTTCTTGCAATCTCAGTTTGCGGCATAGCTAGATCAAAAGCGTACGCAATCGCGCAATGGCGCTTCCACATAGGCGTTTCTGGGCCTCTGCCCATGGTGTGCTGACGCAATGCTGTGGTGTGTTGGCCGTTCTCAGTACGTCTGAGATGCGTCTTGCGGAGACGGGTGGTCCCATGGCTTGGCAAAGTTCGAAAACTTTCGGAGAATCGGAGGGGAGCTTAGGGTCTGTACGTTCCTTGGCCGAGGCTGAAGCTTACGCCAAGCCTCGGCTAACGTTAATCGCCTCTTCGCGACTCCAAGCAGAGACTGACAGGATCTCGTATTGGACGTAAGCTTTGCAGTTAAAGGATTGGAAGCGATAGCAGGAATTAATGTGGAGCTGGGTTGTTGGATGTACACGTATTGTACCGCGCAAAAAGAAAAATTTACTCGGTGCATCTGGGGCACA